>NC_056741.1:1676289342-1676306842 GCF_019279795.1 Protopterus annectens
TTGTTACCCCTTTTACTGAGGTGTCAGTCTGAGCCTCACTGAGCAGATCACTCACCAGATCCCCCTCTACTCCTCCTGCCACACACTGCAAATACTCAGCACAAGGGCCTCCCTATCATAGTAAGGCTTCATTGTGTTAACATGGTGCAATTTGTGCCCCTGACTCCTGCCTAGAAGTTCTACAATGTAAACATTACTGACTTCCTTACCACCTTGAAGGGTCCCTCCCCAGCTGCCTGCAGTGTATCATGCCTGAGAGGAATGAGCACCATCACCTGCTGTCCTACAGCATACTCTCTGGCTTGAGCATTCCTGTCATACCAGACCTTTTTCTGCTGCTGGGCTCCTGCCAGGTTATCCTTGGCCAAGCCCATGAGTTCTCTAAGCCTTGTCCTAAGGTTTAGGATATATGCCACAACATACTCCTTGTGGGATTCACCCTCACCCTCCCGCTCATCATGAATCAAATCTAAATGTCCCCTCACTCTGTGCTCATACAACTCAAAGGGTAAAAAACCTGTGGATTCCTTGGTCACCTCTCTGCAAGCAAACAACATATGGGGCAAATATTTGTCCCACTCTCTCTTAAACTGGTCTGTAAATGCCCATAGTATGGTCTTGAGTGTAGAGTTAACCTACATTAGCCTGGGGTGGTGGTATGGGGTTGTCTTTAGGTGCTTCACCACACAGCACTCTCACAGACAAGCCAGCAGATGTGACATGAAATTGACATCTATATCAGTCAGTATTTCTTTTGGGAAACCTACCCTACTGAAAATCTCTAGCAATGCATTTGCCCATATCTCTGCCTTGATGGAGGATAAAGCCACTGCCTCAGAGTATCTAGTAGCATAATCTACTACCACTAGGATATACGTTTTCCCTGTGGAACTTGGGGTACTTAGACAACCCACAATATCCATAGCTACTTTCTGAAATGGCTCCTCAATCACAGGCAAAGTCACTAGTGGATTTTTGACCTTGTCTCCTGCCTTGCCTACTTTTTGGTACTGTTTACAGGTCCTGTAGTACCCTGTTACATCCCTGGCAATCCTAGGCCTATAAAAGTTCTACATAATACATTTGTTGGCATGCTTTATGCCCATATGACTTGTAAAAGCAATGTCATGGGGTATGGCTATAAGTGCCAAATGGTAGGCTCTGGGCACTACCAACTGCTGTATTAGCTCACTTTCTAGCCCTCTCTCATACTCAGCTCAGGGTCTGGATATCTCTATATCTGTCTCACTCGAGATCCTCAGTAAGACTCCCCACTGGTATAGCTGTAGGGCTAGTCCTCAGCTGTAAACCTAGTGCTTTGTGTCCCTGCCCCAAGTAGCTGACACACACACACACACACACACACACACACACACACACACACACACACACACACACACACACACACACACACACACACACACACACACACACACACACACACACACACACACACACACACAGACAGAGTGAGATTTGATTCTTCACACACACACACACACACACACACACACACACACACACACACACACACACACACACCTGTGAAAGGCTGGCACAGATTTACCTGCTGCGTCCCCTTCTGCCCAGAGTATAAGGTAGTCTTCACCACCACCACCAGACTCTCCACAATCAGCTACTCTAAGACCCTTAACAAAGGGAGTCTAATTATACTGTGCAATATTAATACTAATACAAATTATAGTAGTTGACCAAGAAAGCTAGGCCTTCTGAAGTGGCCCACACAGTGTCACCAAATAAATATAAGTACTCTCAAAAGTTAGATACTTTCTGTAAGTGCCAGCCACAATAAAAGTTTAAATGTATTTCATAATAAATAATAAAAGAGCATGAAAATACTAAATATATATTCACAGTAAACCACAGAGTTCAGTTCACAGGAAATATTGAAAGGAACATTGATGGACAGATTCAGACAAATAAAGAAAAACAATATCTAAACTAAGATTCACTATATTTATGGCTAATCTAAAACAATTACTGTTCCCTAGTTAAGTTACTTACTACCACAAGGCAATATCCTATGGGTGAGGGTCTTTCTAGTCAGGTACGCCAAAACAGAATGCTCAATACTCTGAGATTTCTCTTTTTAATATCTAAAATATAATTTCCAAGAGGGCTGGCAGAATGGCCTCATCTGGTCACCTGACTCTACGTTCTTGCAGTATTCCCTTTTGAAGCTGAGACAGGAATTTAGCATAGATGACTACAATACATATCTAAATGTTTATGGTAGTGCCTGGGGCTTCCCCTCTTTTACTGAGCTAATGAGCAAAGGGTTTTTCCAGACCTAGCATCTCCAGTACTATTCAGCACTGTGGGACACCATTTTAATGGTTTAGTGTTCATTTATATTTCCCTTATTTTTCTTAAAGCAAGCTAGCTGGTTAACTGCTGCTGTCCCAGTATCCTCTGTTAAAACATATACATTTACTCCAGCTACAATAATACATGTACATTTCTTTTCATTTTGGCAGGATGCACTGTGGATACATTTTAACACAAGCAAACCTCACAAATGAATTTAGAGCCTAAGCATCTGTACAAATCAGTTTGATATACAAATGGCATACAGTTCAAATACATTTGCAACACAAACATCTTGTATAAATCAATTTGATATTCAAAGGACATATCATTCTTTATAAAACATCAGCTGGCTATGCTGGCACTTGCCCATATCGTCACATCATTAGGACAAATTATTATTCCAGGGATAAAAATTCAAATGAGGATATTCCAGGGTGATTCTTTGTCACTGCTGTTCTTTTATCTTGTCCATAACCCATTAAATTTGTACCTAATAGATTAGATCATGGCTACAATTTGGCTCTCAGAAAACAAGAAAGAATAAAGATTTCTCATCTTCTTTTTGTGTATGATGTAAAAGTATATAGTTCATCAGATCAGGAACTGTAAGCACAGCTACAAGTGGTCAAAAATGTCTATGATGATATAAGAATGTCATTTGGTCTTGATAAATGCGCAAAAGCAATCTTTAAAGAAGGAAAGCTGCAGCACCAAGAAAATATCAGTCTGGGGCAGGAATATGATACAAATAACTTGAGTAAGAAGGAGTATATAACTATTTGGGAATTGATGAAGGATCAACAATAAAACATAAACAAATTTGAATAAAGGTTAGGAATATTTTAGAAGACTAAAATTAATATTGAAAACAGCTCTGATATATAGGAACAAAGTCCAGGCTATAAACATATTTGCTCTTTCTGTCCTAATTACAGAGTTGGAGTGATTGACTGCCCCAAAAGGTATTGGATCAGTTGGACAGGAAAACAAGAAAAATGTTTTGTGGTTATTAAATGATGTATGAAAATCAGTGTATACCAGGACTATATATTCCCTGTTCTGAAGAAGATATGGGTCTCCCTGAAATGATTGCATGTATAAATCCACAACCGAAGGACTGTATACATATCTGCTGACCTCACAAGATCTAAACATAGTATAAGTTTTAAAACATGAGGACAAGAATTCTAAGATGACTTCCCTGCTTAGTTTAGCAGAAGCATATCGGTGTCAAATGGGAACAGAAACCAAACTGGACATAGATAAAATCAGCCTGCAATTGATTGTGCCAAAAAAACAAAAGAAAGAATATAAGGTGAAGGACCAGGTGAGAAGGCAAGAAATGTAGAAAATGCATAAATACAGTTGAAAGTACAGAAAACTCTTAGAACAACCTCATGTCGATCATGACCCAATGCAGGAATGGTTAAGGAGAGGTGAATTTATCCCAAAAGATGAAAGGTTAATATTGGCAGCCTAGGATAGTGGACTACATACATGTTGGGTTACAAAGTCCATTAAACATGTGGGAGAAACAGACAAATATAGGTTTTGTAAAACAGAACTGGAAACAGTCACACATGTTTTGTGGTTATCCTGTGCATGTCTGCCTGGAATTTGATGGTCAACAGACATCATGCTTTGTAAGGGATGGCTTGCACCTCTTGTAGGATGGCCTTTGCATACTGGAAAGAATTTCTGTTTTCCCCACAGTGCCTTTTGTAGGAAAGATTAGCTCATAAGTAATACTCACCAAATAATTTCTAATTGAATAAAATTGTGGCTGCACTGCTCAATGCAAGAATCATGTCTCACCTTCAAAGACATGCATACTTGTGTAGTTACTGAAACCTGGTTTCAAAACAGGGTCAACATTTCCTTATTACCAGTGTATTGTGAATACCATGCATTTACGACCACTGGAACCTATGGGGGCATGTCCATATTTATTAGCAATTATATTGCTTCATGTCAAGTTCTGCATAACAGTAGTCAAAAACATTTAAAGATTCTAGTGTATTGCAGCAAAACCACTTATCACATTCCTGCTTCCTACAGGTCCCCTTCCATTTCTCAAACTGAAAAGCTATTCATTAAACCTATTGCACTTAGCATGGGGGGGCTATAGTTACTTGTACAACCACTGACAAATATGCGCAGAGATTCCTTAAATTTGTAAATAGAAAGACCTTACTGCAAATTGTTATTGCTCCCACTAAGGATAATAATCTCCTTGCTTTTGAACTAATGCCACCCCACATACCACTCCTTCCCTGATTAAATCTGATCTACCTGTGTCCTTCACACTAAACACAAATGTCCCTACCAATAACAGCCTCACTAAATTTTGGGATTCAAGTGCTTGGTGCTTATTGAAATCATGGATAAACACAATTGACATATCCTACCAAAAAAGCTGATCAATGATCACACCCTTGCGTCTCCATTATCCCTGAAATTTACTCCAATCTAAATAAATGTATAAAAGATGTGGGGCCTGTCTGCATAAACATTGTAATAAATTGTTGTATAAGGCTGTTTGGTGGAACTCCATTATAAACCAACACTTGAAGAGAAGGAAAAATAAAAATATGGAACTTTATAAGAAATCTCCTTTTTCTCACTAAATAAGTGGTCTAAAATTGGTAAGCAAGATCCTTAGGATCCCTTTAGAAAAAACAAAGCCAGCTATGAACTCAGAATGGCCTGAGGCACCAAGAAAAAACATAAAGCTTATATAGCTCTATTAGAAAAACACAGAAGTAATGCCCATGTCTGCATTGAACTTATCTGTAATGGCACATCCTGCTCTGATCCAGAGATCTTAACTAATTTTTCTGGCAGACAAATTTGCATTAAATGTCACTTATCCCATTGCCCTGCATAATTCTGTCCATATTTCTCCTCGTCAAAATTCACTAAGACAAGGTTACAGCAAATCTTTGCAAAACCAAAAACACTAGTTCCATGGGTCTAAACAATATTCCAATATACTTGCTTGCAAGTATGAGGCAGGATATAACACATCCTCCCAGAATCACTCTAGCATTCATCTCTCTCCACACTCTATATGCATAAAGCTTGGAGAACAGCCTTAGTGGTACCTCTTCATAATGGTGACCTCACAACAGGTGTTAGTAACTGCAGGCTTATTTGTTTTACTAGGATAGTCTGCAAAATCATATAATGTATTATTGCTCAACTAATTAAAGAAATGACATAGGCAAGCTCCATACCCTGGACCACATTCAATTTGGAATTGCTAAAGGTAGGCCATGTTTATTCAACCTGGTAGAGTCCTTTAACAAGGTCAAGAAAGCCTTAAGCAATCCATATTGTCTACCTATACCTTGCCAAGGCATTCAACACCCTTTTCCATGCAAGGGTCCTAGGTAAATTCCTCAGTATCATTGTAAACTCTTTGTAATTTGCTGGATTGCAAACTAGCTTATGGATTGTCACATTTTAGAACTGGACAGTATCTGCTCCAGCCACAGGGTTGTCGCTATCAGTGTTCTACAGAACTGTATGTTAGGTCTGAACTTATTTCTTATCTACTTCTCTTCTGTAAAATTGAGCATCTAGGATTTCTGAGTAACCAACTTTGTGGATAACTGCAAGCTAGTCACAGCTGATGGTACTTTTCCGTTACACCTCTACCATGCATCGTCAAGCTAAAGAATTAGTAACTCTATGCCTTGACTATGCTCCGTGTCATCACATTAAGTACACATAGAAATGCTGCTCAACTTCAGAAGACAGAAAATAAAGTAATGAGATTTCTTTTCCTTTCAGATAATAATGTATATCAATACCCTTCCTTAACGAAATCCAACTAATTGCTAGCTACAGTGAGGGCCCTACTGCTAGTGAATGCTCTGACTTTGATACAAATAATATCTGCTGCCATCCTTTAAAATAAGCTGTATAAAGCACACTTCCTATGGGTTTCAGCAATTCAGCCATTCGACACTTTGAAATACACCATAAATACAGCAGATATTCCTATGCAACATTCTTTACATTAACATTTTATATGAAAAAGTCTGTTTTATACTGCTGTGAACATTATTGACATTATTGCATTAGATCTGCAGTTTATATTGCCCTTTGTTTTCCTGTGAGTGCTTTAAGATATCATTCAGCACTGTTACGAGTGTCATTGCTGTTGTGCTCTTGTACCCGAAAATGTTATGTTTTTTAGACAGACTTTGAATAGACTTAGACTGTAGGTAACCAGAAACAGATTAAGACAGAAGTAGGATGACTTCCTTTGAGGTGAAAAAGAATTTCAGTCTGGCTGTTTCAGTGTAAACAAACTGAACTCAAAGTAAAAAATGGTATTCAGTATATTCCATTTGCTAAAATACAGCACATTTATAATTGTCTGCTAAGAAAGGGTACTGTGAGGTTTACTTTCTGTAATATCCTAAGAGTAAGAGCCAGTAATGTAAGAGAGAGTATTGTGAATAGAAAATGACTCCGCTGCATCTTTATTCATGGTGAGACGCTTGGTAGGGGTTTAACGGAAAAGTACCCAGCTGACATTCTTAGTCCTGATTCCCCATATCTACAGCAGGTCCCAGATTAACATGTTATATTTGATAAAGTATCTCCCTGTGCAGACCCCCATTACATCATGGGCAACATGGGTAACACTCCCCAAACAGACTTGGCCATCAGAGACCTGGGTTGCTACACAGATAATGATCTTTCTTTTGACTACTACATCTTGGTTGTAGTGAGAAAGTCCTTCAGTGTGACATAACTTCTCATTGTATCTCATCCAGATCGCAGGATGTACTTGTACCTGTGTCCTCCACACATAACAGACCTTCTATTGAATAGAATGCCTCTTTTGGAATGCTGTCTAAGCATCTAAAAAAACTAGAGGGATTCCAAAGATTCAGAATAAAAATGATCTCAGGTCAAAACTGCTTCACCTATCCAACCAGATTAAAATCCCTGTATCACTACTTAGTGTTATTCAGGCTGCTGAGGGGTGACATATTACTGTACCCCTTAATGGATTTCACTTTACTCATATCTGTCAACTAATACTTTTATAAAGCTTTTCACATTCTTTACCTCATTCTGCTAAGCACTTGTCCATCTTCATTTGTCTCCTCCTTTTCCCAGTCCAAAAGACTTTTCTTTTGTAGCGTTTCAGCTGAAAATGTTAATATTATATTTGAAAAGTTGCCTAATACTTGCTTTCCAGATAGTAATAAATTGCCTTTACCCACTGTTTCCTTTGCTGTTATGTTTCTCCAGCAGTGGCGTATATCTTTAACACCTGTCTTAAAGACTGGCAGATTCTCTGATGTTTGGAAGATGCTGTTTTTTCCAATCTTCTTAAGCATGGTAACCTTACCTTTGTCTTTAATAACTGTCCTGTGTCTTTACTCCCACATTATTTAATTAGAGTTTTTTTACTTTCATAAAACATGGTATGCATTTAAATAACTGAGGTTGACAACGAGCAGTGTGGCTTCAGGGAAGACATAACACTTTTACTGAAGCCCTCACCGCAGCCACCTGATAGCTATATTGGTAGTACAGTGTAATGACCACAGTGTGGACAATGGTAAGTTTACCATCACATAATGCTTTATTCAAATCTCTACAATGAGCCCATGCTCCCTGCTTTCACCTCCTACTTACATTGTTTGACTACAAGACAGATATGTGGCTCTCTAGTTTTCTTTCTATGCAAAGTCTTCACCCAGTCATCTATACTCTAATATTCTCCATATTTGATAGGTTTCTCTTGTATCTGTCAGCTTTTAAACATTCTCACTAAAGTCTGTTAGTTCTGAGCTTCATAGACTATCTATGATGCACTCATATTATACTTCAGAGTATGATCTATTTCTGATTACAGCTGATAAGTCAGCTCCTAACATCTGCTTCTGTCAAGAACATTATCTATACATTATCAGCCATTATATTACCACAAATCCCTCATTATGCTTTCTGCTACAACCTAAGATATAATTCTGAGCAGTGCTCTCTGACGTTGCCTTTTCCTAGAAAACATTTTATTAGACCTGTAATCACCCAGTCTATGGAAACATATGTGCCTCCATATAAATAAGTTTGTATCTTGCTGGATCCCACAGTTTGTTTCTCAGGTCATTTAAGTGCTGTTCATTCTAAGATGTCCGCAGAACTCAAGGTCATTTACTCCATCTTTAGAGCTTGGAGGCAAGGGTGGCTCTGGGCAAGACATGGTATTCCCTACCATGGCTACAACATTCCTCTCACTGCTCTTTCATTGACAATAGGGTGAGAGGTTGGCATAATGCTAAGGTGTTTACCTTACAGCAAAAGGTGCAGCGTTTGATTCCCACATGAAGTAATTGGTTAGGCTTAAAATGGCCCACAAAGGCAGTTAGACTAGTGCTAATTTATTAGTGTGGCTGAGCGGTCTAAGGCACTGGCTTATGGGTCCAATCTTTTCATGGATGTGAGTTCAAATTCCACCACTGCTAGTTGCGTTTTAGAGCTGACTTGGCCTAGTGGAGTGTTGCTCTGACTGACTGTCCCTTGAGTAAGATTGTTGTTCAGACATTTATATTGCTTTCTGTCTTTATATTCTGATGATCATTACTTACCTTCTGGAAGCCATCTTTCTCCCTTTCATATTTTGGTTATCTCTGCTGCTTTTTAATGTCCCAGTACACCAACCTGAAAAAATTTAACATCCTCTTCAAATACATTATGCATCTCAAATGCAATTTCTTCAGATTTGAAAAAGCCATTTATGACTGGAAATAGCACTCCGAATTCATTATCTTACTTTTTATGGATATTTTAAGCACTTTTTTATTTGTACTTATGGGCATTCTCATATCATTGCAAAACAGAAATACTTTTCACAAAGCATTGCTGACACTCACTGTTATTTTTCAATGTTCTTAAGAAAACAACAGATTCCCCTTTATAGATTTAGGCATATGTATGTGATGTAATGATACTATTAATTTAGTTAGCAGTTGTCATTTTTAATAAATTTTGCAAGTCTTGTTCCATTTAATTATGGATTATAATTATATAGTTATATACACAGTGTAAATAACTTTCTATCTTTGCGTTTCATTCATTGCATACTTTTGTTTCTGTACATTTTCTCAGTGAATACATCCATTTTGATTTTTGATTTTTCTGGCCAGACCAGGGCAGAAAATGGTCCAGTGACTCAGTTCTTCAACTAGTTTAACCAATAAAAAATACTTAGGCTTATTTATTGCATCATGTAAACACCTAGTCTTGGGCACTCCCCTGGGCATTAGTGTATATTCTGTTAAGGATTTTATTCATCACAACAAGTAAGTGCAGAAAGAAGTATTGTTGTCACTTCTTGAAATAGTACTACAGGCACTAATCCCAGTGGTATACTGCTTCTTTATGTTATAGTTCTTTGTGTTTTGTTGCAAATGATAAGCCTGCCACTAACTGCGCCAGGTAATTTGCCATACCCATAAATCTAAGTCAGTCTTATTTTCAAGTACAGACATCTGAGTAATTGCCTTTATTCTTTTCTTATACTTCCCCAATTCTCCATTTTTCTTTTAATCTGCATCCGATATCTATGACAGTCAAATTCTGCTTATTTTATTTAATGACAACTGGTTCTGTTTAACTTATTAAAAGAAACACCTACTGGCCTCTGCAACAACATGGACAAGACTATTGATCACTGCTGACTCTGTGACCTGTTTTCAAGAATTAGTTTAGGATTAGTGCTACAATTTCGGTATTTTGCTCAGGGTCGAAGCAGGAGTGAAGAAGGAGGGGGCACGATTTATAACTCTGAGCAATTACAGTGAGTCCAGCTCTAGACATAGCCAGGTAGTAGTCAACAGGTAAATCACCACTGAATTCTGGGATTCTTCTGTTCTGTCCTTGTGATAAATCACCAACTTAACCTGTTAGTAACTTATCAAATTGCTCAGTGTTAGCATGAGTTAACAATCTGCTTTTTCACCTTCTGTTGCTAGTCTGCTAACACTAAGGACTCTGAGGTAATGTAATATCTGGCTCATTCTTAATGACAATCTTTTATGCTTATCCTGCAATGATACAACTTCTGAGGGGTGCAAATACTTACGCAGTTTGAAGGCTAACCATGCACATACCGCATATGTCAGTACATGGCTTATAACCACATGGCAGCCTCCCACCATTTGACCTATTTTTACTGAGCATGTAAAGACATCATTAACTAAGCCTCCTAGTCATCCTTAGATAAACCTTAACCACATAACACTGTACCCACAAATACATCCTCACTTACACCTTTGCACACACCTAAAAAGAGTCATTTTGGATCCAAGTGCCTACCCCATAAGATCTCCAGAGTACCACAATGCACTAGTAATAGGTGACTCCATAATCTGACACAGTGATGCTGTATTGTCCAGAATGAGCAAAGTCATGGTCTTGGCCAACTGTCACTCTGGCACTAGGATTCATGAAGTGACCAGGATTCTTTAGATCTTCCATGTAAAATAAGATAACCTCATAGCTGCCCATGTTGGGCTGAATAACCTTAAACACACCACCACAGAGGAGATTCAGAGAGGCATGGTTGAGCTTTGCATGCATACATTTGAAGAAGGGCAGATACTTGCAGTATCTTGGCGTCTCTGAATAACCACAGAGTATTCATTATGCAAGTCTAACTAACAAAGCTTAACAGTTGTGGAGTCAGGAGTAACCAAATCCTCGCACACCTATTCTTCTTCAGTGAGAGAATTTAAAGGAGCAATCTTCTGAGCCAAAGATAAAGACTGCATTTCAACTTATACCTACAGTTTTCTCATGGAAAGACATCTAAGGTTTTTATTATCGGGAAAGACATTGTCTACCCCATAGGACCTTTTTAAGGTAATGCCAACCCGATAAACCTACCAACATAACAAAAAGGAAAATCTTAAGGTGTTACTGACCAATGTGAGGAGACTAAACAAATAACTCCACTCCCTGTAAGCCCTCCTCATGGTGAAATTGTAGACATCTAAACCCTCTTCATGTTGTAGGATGTAGACATGTAAGCCCTCTTCACATTGGAGGATGCAGACATCTAAGCCCTCTTCATGTTGTAGGATGTAGACATCTAATCCCTCCTCACATTGGCAGATGTAGACATCTAAGCCTTCTTCACATTGGAAGATGTAAACATCTAAGCACTCTTCAAGGTTTAGGATGTAGACATCTAAGCCCTCTTCATGTTGTAGGATGTAGACATCTACGTCCTCTTTACGTTGGAGGATGCAGACATCTATTAGTGGCCAAGGCATGGGTTAAAAAGGTGGAGAACACTCTAGCTGTGCAGAGCTATAACACCTTCCACATGTTTAGATCAGCTACTGCACAGGAGAAAAAATGGGAAGAGGTGTTTCAACCTTCATCCAGAAAAGACTCACATCAAGGCTGATAAAGCACTATTATGTACTAGAACTTCTTCATGTCCAAATAACCATCAGAAAGATCCCATACTATGTATTAGCTACCTATAAAACTCACTGTATGACACAAGAAAGCCACAATATACTTACAGCAGCTGGAATCACAAAATATTAAACCCAATACCATTTTCTAGGTGATCTAAACTATCCAGCTACAGACCAGAAAACCTACACCCACCACTGTTGCACAAACACAGACATTTCTGGAGTTTGTCAATACAGCAATACAGATCCTAAATATATATATACATATATAAACATATATAAACATATATATGGGAGCCATGTCCAACCCGGAATTAATGGACATGCTGCACCTCAGAAAATCCAAATCCCATCGAGCTACGCGCTCGAGAGACTTGAACCTCAGCACTGAAATAAATAGGACATGCTGGAGGGACAGATTCATAACCCAGAGGCTCCCTTCACTCTGGAATAAAATCCCAGTCCAGGTTAGGCAGAGTCCCTCATTGACTCTCTTCAAGAGGAATCTTGATGAGTGGATGGGAGATCATAGATTTACTCCGGGTATCACTTCTGTGTCACTGTTAGACAGATGCACAGTATACTAACCTCGAAAAAGGGCATAGCAAAATTCATTTTAAAATGGGTAGCGAAAGCCAAACATACTCTGGCTAGGCTTGTAAATGCCCTAGGGCAGATAGCCTAGTATGAACCTATGAACCTATAAACATAAATATATGTGTGTGAGGTATTAACTGGAAATTGTCCACTCTTATTAAGCATCTGTTGGGTTGTTTGTTTATGATAACTTGTTGCAGTTAAACTCTTTTTTTCTAGTGGCTCCTTTAGCTGTTTAAAACTTTCATTTAAAGGCTCACTGCTGCTTTTCAGCTGTGAGTAACATTTCTGCAGTTTGTTCTAAGTAGTGGGGATATTTGTAGCATTTCCATATTCAGGCTTGTATTTGGGCCTAGTGTTTATGGAGGCTGTGTGTCTGAGCACATAATTCAGGGACATCTTGTTTTAGCCAAAGCCATCAGGCATTTCAGTGAGAGAGAATTGTTTGAGGTCATTGGCTGACTGATGTCTCCTGGACTACAGCTTAGACTAAGCACCTCATTGGTTCTTTTGAGATTTCTTTCTTAAAAGCTGTCTCAGGTTTCAACTTTCTGTTACCTAAGAAGCTCAGTTGTGAGTGTTCAGCCATTTTACAGTGAGCTGATGGAAGGAAGGACACTCAGCAAACTCGGAGCTACAATATATAACATTAAGTATCCTGTTTTTTGTTTATTTTGTTCTTTATTTCTTTGTTGTTTATAGCACTTTGTGTACTGTGTATTTTTTCTAGCTAGTTTCACTGTGTGTGAGGTATTAACTGGAAATTGTCCACTCTTATTAAGCATCTGTTGGGTTGTTTGTTTATGATAACTTGTTGCAGTTAAACTCTTTTTTCTAGTGGCTCCTTTAGCTGTTTAAAACTTTCATTTAAAGGCTCACTGCTGCTTTTCAGCTGTGAGTAACATTTCTGCTGTTTGTTTCCCACCCTCCCTCCCTGTTGGTATAGTGTTTTTATAGTTGGTGGCTTTGCAGTTGCCCGCCCCTAGTGTAAATTTTATCTGGGACCCTCCTCCCAGTCTAGTGTCATTACCTCATTCTACCCAGTACAGGGAGAGCATTTGAGAAGGCCAATCAGCTTAGTTTCTGCTACTCCTTTCTCTCTTTCCTTTCTCTCTTTCCAAAAAAAAAAAAAAAAAAAAAAAAAAAAATTTATCTGCTTTTACTGTATTTGTGTTTTTTCCTACTTTATTTTGCTTTTGCGTCATCTTAAAAGTACTCAATTGGATTTATTACTGCTTGGTGTAACTCATTGTAAGCCTTTTAGTTTAAGCACCTGGGCTTCAGACCAGTTTTACATTAGGAAGGTTTGTGGTCTGCACTGTAGTGGCAGAACAGGTAGCTTACATCCTTCTAAGTTGGGAACTGCTGATTGAGGGCTCAGTGTCTGTTATTCTAAAAGTGTATTAATTCTGGTTTAAGCACTTGGGCTTGAGGTCAGTTATTTTACATTAAGAGGGTTCGTGTTCTGCACTCTTGTGGGAGGAGAGGCTGGACTCTGTCCTTCTGAGCTGGGAATTTCTGGTTAAAGCTTATAGTGCCTGCATATTTGAACTGCTTCTTACTGAAATTGGTACACCTCATTTGCTGTAGCATAGACTAGATCCAGGCCTGCTGAATCTAGCTTTGTTTGTATAACTTGAGCACTAATCCAGGCATTCTTTAAAGTATTCAGTTGTATTTATTACTGCTGGTAGTAACTTGATTAAAGTGTAGCTATCATTTCTAAGTCTTTTGGATTAAGCACTTGGGCTTCAGACCAGTTGTTTTACATTAGGAAGGTTTGTGGCCTGCACTGTGGTGGCAGGACAGGTAGCTTACATCCTTCTAAGTTGGGAACTGCTGATTGAGAGCTCAGTGTCTGTTATTCTAAAAGTGTATTAGTTCTGGTTTAAGCACTTGGGCTTCAGGCCAGTTATTTTACGTTAAGAAGGATTGCGGTCTTCACTCTTGTGGGAGGAGAGGCTGGACTCTGCCCTTCTGAGCAGGGAATTTCTGGTTAGAGGCTTATAGTGCCTGCATATTCTAACTGTTTCTTACTGAAATTGGTACACCTTGTTTGCTGTAGCATAGACTAGATCCAGGCCTGCTGAATATGGCTTTATTTGTATGCTTGTTGTTTGTTTATTTCCCTGAAATGCTAATTCCACCTAAAACGCGGCCTTTTAGCACTTCTGTGGATCCCTAGTGATATCTGCATTGCTTACTGCACTTATTTCCTTGTTTCACTTGAAAGAAAGTTACTGTTTGTCATTTTTGCATTTAAGTTACCTGTAACACATTGCATTTAAGTTACCTGGCACTTGCTCACTAAAGCAATTATATAAGTCAGCTCTAAAAAATTAAAAGCACTACACCCTCACAAACTCCCCTTGAGTACCTTGTTCCCCATTGGCCCTTTTTTCAATTATAAAGGAATTCCCAATACTATTCTAGCATGTCCAAAGGTCAGTTGTCAATCTCCTCTCCGGTCCAGCTGGTGAATCTGGGAATCTTGAGGCAATGTTACAACTGCCTCATGTACACAGACAACCCTCTCCTCCTCCCAACAAATTCCAACACATGTGAGAGATGCAACCATATAGCCAAACTGGAGGCTAAGCTCTCTCAACTCAGTACTGGTGTAACCAGTCAGGAGGAGAAGGAAACCACACTCACTACAATTCCAGTCTCACATAGACCTACCACGACAACAAACCAAACACATAAACACACAAAAACATACTCGGAGGCTCTAAATAATAATCTGCCTAAGCAGCAGAGACCTCCAAAGCAGACACCCAAGCAACCGCTACCCCAAAACAAAACACATGCAACACATAGCTCACAAAGCCAGTGTGCCGAACCGTCACAGCCCTTAAGGCTAAACAACACACCTGATACACTTGTAATAGGTGACTCTATCGTCAGGCACACTGACGTCCCGCTCACCAGGCTGAACAAGGAGAAGGTCACGGTGAGCTGCCTGTCGGGTGCTAGGATCCGCCACATAACACAAGCACTCAGGTCACTCCAAGGCAAGTACAAATATGACTCAGTCATTGTCCATGCTGGTGTGAATGACCTGAGACGTACCTCCCTGGACTACATGAAAAGAGACATAGAGGAGCTCTCTGAGCATGTAGCTCAGGCTGGTATGACCCTGACCTTGAGTAGCATCTTACCCTCACCAAGAATGATGCCACAATATGAAGACAAGATGATCAATTTCAACAATTGGCTTAAGTGTTGGTGTCATTCAAAGGGGATCCAATGCCTGTCAGCCTGGGATAACATGCTCGACAAGCCACAATGCTTCGCTAGGGATGGCTTGCACCTGTCACCCCTGGGCTTTCAGATATTGGCAAAGGCTCTTGCTACCCCCATAGTGCCTTTTTTAGGCAAGGCTCAAAAGACAAACCCACCTCCATAGGTATCACAAGGGATAAGAAACTAAGAGTAATGCTACTCAATGCCAGAAGTCTAAACCTCAAGATGCACGCACTCGAAACTCTCCTTAACATGGAGAACATCGATATCTGTGCAGTAACAGAAACCTGGTTCAAGGCTCCCGATAGCACCCCAGCACTACCAGGTTATACCTCATACCATGCTTTTTGGCCCCAAAACTTGGACCAAACCACAAAAGGAGGGGGAGTATCAATATTTGTCAAAGATACCCACACCTCCAGGTTGGTGGCACAGCACGAAGCATCAGAGACTATCCATGGGCAACTAACTGTGGGTAAAACTGCCTTCCAGTTTATAGCCTGCTACAGACCACCCTCCCAAACACAAGAACCCCACTTGGCCATCCTGAGAATACTGGAAAATATGAAGGTCTCTCCAAACACCATTATATTGGGCGACTTCAACTACCCAAACATAGACTGGGAGCATTACTCTAGCTCCAACACCCTAGCCCAAAGGTTCCTAGAATTTATAAACTCAAATGCTATGGAACAACTTGTTACCACTCCCACAAGAGGGGAAAACATACTGGACCTGATCATCACCAACATGGGGACACTATGCTCCAGACCAGAAGTGTATCCCTCACTGGTAAGATCAGACCATAAACTAATCTCACTGGATATTCACATCCGACCCCACCCCTGCCCAGAAAACCACAGTGAAAAACTTCTCTAAAGCAAATTTCACACGCCTCAAAACCGAGGTGAAATCCTTCAAAGCCCCGGGCCTGTGTAAAATCTGGCCCAGACCTCAGAATCCTTTATAAATGCATTCTATGAACACCTTCAGGAATGCATGGATCACGCAATCCCAAATAAAACCAAGACCCAATCCTCCAAAGGCAGGCGTCCTATCTGGTGGACCCCAGCCATAAACAGACTATACAATAGAAGGAGGAAGCTACTACATGATAGAGCAAAATCCCAAAAGGGAAGGCATCTCTGATCAGTATTAGCAAAAAACTACGGGCACTAATAAAATCGTCTAAGGTCAGCTTCGAGAGAAAAATTGCACAGGACACTAAGGATAATCACAAGGCTTTCTTTAGTTATGTTAGGAACCTGGGTGGGAATTCCCAGATATGCTCAGAATTAGTCCAAAATGACAAAAATACACCGAGCCCACAGACATTGCCAACATCCTAGCTGACAGGTTCAGTGCAAACTTCTCCCCTCTCCCCACCAAAAGGGCAAATATCTATCCCAACAGAGTGCTGCCCCTGACATCTCAGATGCTCAGGTAAGAGCCGCCCTCTCCAAAGCAAAAAACACAGCATCAATGGGACCAGATGGTGTCCCGGGCTGCGTCCTACATGAACTCCAAGAAGAGCTAAACCCAAACATAAAACTACTGTTCAATCTTAGCCTTACTACAGGATATGTACCCAAAGAGTGGCGTACAGCAACAGTGGTCCCTCTCCACAAAGGTGGTGCCTCAACGGATCCTGGAAACTATCGCCCCATAAGCCTGACTAGCTTGGTCTGCAAAGCTATGGAAAGGATCATCATGGACCTCATAAATAAAGATATTGGGGACCTACAGACACTGGATTCTACCCAGTTTGGCTTTGTTAAGGGCAGATCCTGCCTCTTAAACCTGGTCAATTTCTTTGAAACAGTCACCAAGGCCATTGACGAGGGGAAGGTGGTCCACACAGCCTACCT
>NC_056741.1:1676311842-1676339342 GCF_019279795.1 Protopterus annectens
CTGGTCTCCTGCCTATTCCTAGACCTCTCCGAGGCCTTTGACACAGTCTCTTCTTCTGACCAAACTATCTAACCTAATTTTTTCTCCATCTACCATTTCCTGGTTTTCCAGCTATATGTCTGATCGTCCACAATCTGTTAAATGACTCATTGCTCTATCCCCTCCCCTCCCAATGAAAATGGGTGTCCCCAAGGGTCTATCCCTGGCCCACTACTCTTTAATATATTCTAAGTTACTACATACCTCTTGTCCCCAGTCATCTCTTATACAATATGCCGATGACTCTATCGTCATCACCATCGCTGATACTCCCTCTGACCTCTACTGTGCCACCCAAGCATCCTTTTACTCCATTAAACCTGGCTCTGTGACAACAAACTAATTCTCAACCCTAGACCTCTCCGAGGCCTTTGACACAGTCTCTTCTTCTGACCAAACTATCTAACCTAATTTTTTCTCCATCTACCATTTCCTGGTTTTCCAGCTATATGTCTGATCGTCCACAATCTGTTAAATGACTCATTGCTCTATCCCCTCCCCTCCCAATGAAAATGGGTATCCCCAAGGGTCTATCCCTGGCCCACTACTCTTTAATATATTCTAAGTTACTACATACCTCTTGTCCCCAGTCATCTCTTATACAATATGCCGATGACTCTATCGTCATCACCATCGCTGATACTCCCTCTGACCTCTACTGTGCCACCCAAGCATCCTTTTACTCCATTAAACCTGGCTCTGTGACAACAAACTAATTCTCAACCCTAAGAAAACTACGCTCTTACTTTCTCACCAAAAAACTCACTAACCTCAAAACTACTTTTTCTGTACTGCCCCACGATAACACATCTATCACAGTCTAACCTAGCACTAAACTCCTAGGAGGCACAATCGATGACCGACTTAAGTTTGATTTACACGTGTTTAATTGTATAAAAAAGACACATCAAAAACTAGGACTCTTACCGCAACAAAAACGTCTTAACTAGCAAGGCAAAAATAACTCTCTCGCTTGTATGCCTTCTTCCCAGCCTTTTGTAAAGCTGTCACAATCTTACTAATCTGAATTCCTCAATCCTAAGCAGAATCAAATCAACCTATAACAAGGTGGCAGGATTTGCTGCTTACCATACTTATAAGTCTCACCACTGAATCTCCCTAAGATAACTAGACTGGCTAAAATTAGCCCACTAGCTACTCCTCTCCCAACTCCAAATAATTCACTCAATCCTATAAGAGAGCTCCTTCTGCCCCCAGCCTTACACCTACACCTATTATCTCCAAATACTCCCCAACTAGGCCTCTCTGTAGCACTGAGCAAGTCCTGTTACAAATATATAAACACAAGACTAAAACTGGCTGCAATCTCTATAGCCACAAGCTTGCCATATCCTGGAACAAACTTTCCTTAGAAATTAGATCCCTTAAACACCCTAAACAATTCAAAACTGCCACTAGAGAGTACCTAAAAGCTCACTGGTCTTGCCACTCCCTAAACTATATTCCCTAGCCTCAAAAAAAAAAAAAACACTATCATCACCTCTCCTCCCACTTCAGCTCTCTCCTGTATATTCTCACTACCTCCCTTTCCAACAGCAATTTACTATCTTATCGTATAGGCTTTCCACTTCCATTAAACATATCTCTTACTCTCAACTCTGCTTCCTTTCTCTCTCCTATATTGTAACCAGACAAGCCTTATGGTCTACAAACTATTAGTGTGTTATATTCTATCTATATCAATTTATGTATCTCCATCTGTATTGCTTAAAATGTCTTAACCCTTGCACAACCACTTAAGCAACTATTAATGTAAAATAATACTCACACTGTATGTATCTAGTGAATAATAATTATCTAACTTCCTCTGCTCATAAATCTTACTGTGGAGCTTTTTTCCCCAGGTCTCCGCTGAAAATGGGCCACTAAGCCCAGTAGGACTAACCTGGTCAACCAATGTAAAATAAATAATAAAATAAATAAAAATAATTTGTTTCCAGGCCTCCACTAAAAATAAACTACTCCCAGGTGAACAACTTGATTATAAAAATATAAATAAATAAATAAATAAATAACTGATCAAGAGGCAGAACAAGACTGGCTATTAACAGTTCAGTTACACTAACTGTAGTGCCACACATTCATGCCAACATGCTGGCACAGATGCAGGGCATCTGTTTGTGCTGCCACTAACTTGAGTTCAGATGTGGTCTCAGGTGAGTGATAGGTTTGGTGGGGGAGATAAAATGAAGAAACCATTGGCTAGCTGTATCATCCTGGAGGGGGTGGGGAATAGGAATTTTGCCATATTCGTAAGCTCTGGTGGATATCTGTAACCTCTCAGGCATCCTCCCTAAGGGCACAGCAATGTTATTCAGTATTTGATGGATAGATGCTTGTGCCAGGTGCATTGATGTCACTGCAAGAGCTACTCCAACAGTTAGGAATCCTGACAGACCCTTGTATTAATGATGGCTCCTGGCTCCTCGCCCATAACTCCCTGTTAAATCTCTCACTCTGTAGCTTCTAAATGTTGTGTACTGGGATACTGGGAGGTAGCCTTCCCAAGGACCCAGAGGCCCACCTGGTAAAGTGTTACCTTTAGGAATGTCCAGAATGGAGTAATTAGGGGATTCTGTTTTGGGCAGATGAGCAAACTGGAAAGCAAGCAGAAGCTAAGCAGGGGTCATGTTCAGAGAGGGGCAGGAGAGAAATATAACTATAAATAGCAAAATTGGGAAGCTTTAAATCTCACTTTAAATGTAGGGCCTATTACTTATGTCATCTAAAACACCTTCTGCTCTTTGCCCAGATACACCTCACCCATCAGTCTTCATGATCCTGCTAATCATGTAGTTACTTGAAAAGCGAAATTTACAAAATGAAGTTTCTAGGTGGTAATATTATTTTGTAGGTTCAGATTTTTCACAAAGTCAGCTCATATTCAAATGGATAGAGCATCTTGTGAATCAAAGTCTAGGTAATTTGGCAGGATATTAGCCCCTGACAAAGGAAAAAAAGTGATACTGTATTTTAAAGTCATATTATGATCATTCACAAGCAATATTTTTGATTCAGTGAGGCCTATTTTATTCTTGAAACTGAAGCACAAAGTGGGGAAAGGCTGATAGAGGTTGCTGAGTTTCTAGCTGTGTACACGGTAACTAAACAGCTGTTCACTTATACATGACTTTTTGTTTTCTATGCATGTACTTTGACCCATTCAGTACCATGAGTGTCAATAATTAGCCGGGCTAAAGGTTCAATGACCTGGGGTTAAATACAGGAGACAGACAGCAATCCTGCCGGTCTTGTTGCTGCAGTTGGACTGTAATGATCAGACTATTGATTACAACTGGTTAAACTGGAATCATATAGTGAGTTTATTCACAATCACTCAGAATAATTCATTTATTCCTAGTTTGAAATATGGTGAGCACATTCAAGAGAAAATCCCGTATGTCTTCTCTAAACCAGTGAAGTATGCTATTAAAGAGACGTAGCACTTGAAAATGGTCTCCATTTGATAAAACGGACTTGATTTAGGTAGTTAATGCCATAGGTAGTTACTAGGCATGAAGTACAAGAGTTCATTAAGCAGCATAGCCCAAAGTCCCAGTTACCCCAAATAACTGTTTGGCTAAATGATTTGCTCAAGGTCACACAGTAGGCAAATAAAGGATGAGGGACTCAAACCCTGTGCAATGAGAGGTAGCTCATTAACAACTCACAGCTTTAATAGTCTGAGGTAACAGCAAGACAGCATTCTGAAAATGTGTTCATCCTAAAGGTGACCAGTTTACTATGGAGTTCAATGCCACATCTGTAAGAAGAATGATTTGTATTTTGCCTGGGAAATTAGGAGTATTTATGTTATTTATATGAAAAAGCTAAAGATGGCTTCATTCACTAATAAGGTATTTAATTAAAGTCCACCCTGTATGAACTTCATGGCTTCTTCTATCTCCTTCAACATTAGTGGGGTACACATCTTTCCTCTGTCTTTTTATTTTTCTTTCTTTCTATTGGGAAATAAATGTAAAAAGAAATTAGTTGATTGACACTGTTGCGGGTTGTGGTGTTATTTCATATAAACTGACCAGGAATTTCTGTATCACTTGATAAACATTTTGTGCTAGAGAAGGTACATTTATCTATCTTGCACCTAATACTTTGAAGTCTTCTTTGTTCTAAAATCTAGGTGTAAGAAATTTTGTTAAGTTTCCCTGGGACTGAATAGAATATTTTGATATATACGTTGTCTTTGTCCTCCTTAGGTAGCAACAGGTAGGTGCACCTCATGAGTTACAGCAACTTACAATAATACTAGGTAACAATGTGGTGCTAATGGAAATATAAGTCACTAACACTATTTTTATAGCGTGTGATTTATTGGCACAGTAAATCTGTCAGATCTAAAAAAGTAATGAAAAAATAAAGTTCATGTTTTCAAGTTTTTATCGGAGCTCAAACCTTTGTCGACACAATTTCATTGCAGAGAAACAGTAAGTAATATACGTCTTTTTTACAGCATTACATTAGATTATTATTAATATTTGCTTTTAAGTTTAGAATAAGTCTCATCAGTCCATTTATACACCGTAACAACCCCAATGTCCAGCTGCTGCATAGATGCACGTTCTCCCAATCTTCATGTTTTAGATCAGTGTTAAAGAAATAATAGACTATCCTGTGGACCTCCATATATGTTATATTTTGGAACTATACTTCCTGACTGACAGCAAGTCCACAGAGGGAATACTATGGGCCAATATGAGATAATCAAAGACAGAAAGCCAATCTGCCCACAACTCCAGCCATGGAGCAGCAAAATTAACATCCCCTAGTTAATAATGCTGAGGATCTTCAACCTTGAAGGATATGGGAAATTCATTTAATGATTTTCTTTGGCCAACTTGCATTTCTGACTGAGCACTCTAGTCTAATTTTCCAGCGACCATTTTTTTTTAGTTATTACAATCTGATTCTCTTTCTACTTATTCTATAAACGTGATGCAAATTAACTATATTTTTAAATTATCTGAATGCATGCATTTATTTTATCTAATTTAATTCTTCTGTTTCAACTTTAATACGTTTTATTTGGCTGTTAATACTTGGACTCCCTCTCACTCATGTTTTCTTCTGCAATTTTGGGCCAGATTCCAAAAGAGTTATTCTCATTGTAAATAAGGGTGTAGCTAGGCATACTCATTGTACTCTACAGACTTTGTTTTTTTATTAGCAGCATTCAGAAACATTCTAGCTTTTTCATGCTATATTATGGCAAGGATTCACGAAGCCTCCGTGTAAGAGTTATAACTCTTACACGGAGGCTGCAGTTAAACGGAGTGATGTCAGCATGCTTTGCATATTCATGAGAGCATGCTGAATCACACCTAAGTCTAACACGGTCCGTGTAAGACAGTAGGGGGCGTGTCCGTAGGCTGAGCCCTGCAAGCGGACACACCCCCAGAAGTGTAAAAGTGCCCAAAGTAAACACCCACAACAGAGTCCATGGAAATGTGAATAAACACAACACAACACATGCCCCCACAGACTATGAACATAATATATATATAAATGAACATGTTATATATTTTTTTAAAATTGTAAAGATGTTTAACCATGAGTGCGCTCGTTTGCGGGCATGCCCGTAGCGCAGCTACAGTTAGCAGTCAGTGGGAAAGCATATAAGAACTAAATATGTAAAATAAGCCAGGAAGCAATAGCGTAGCGGTAGAGATGTTGGCTGAAGAGCAGGCATTCATGGTTCGAGCCCCCACAACACCAATTTTTTTTTTCAAAATAAGCAGGAAACAAGTCCCTGACAAATATGTACACATAAAACCACAATTTATGTAATGAAATAGCCCATTTATATTGAAGACATGTGAGGTAACAAAAGAAGAAAAAATGCCAGATGTGCTCATAGCTGAGCTACAGTTTAACAGAATGAGTGCATGTGCCCGTAGATGAGCAATGGTTTAACTGGTGCAAAATGAGTGCCAGTAGCTGAGCAGTGGTCTAACACGCTAAATCTATGTGCCCCTAACTGAGCTGAGCGTAATATGCATGCCGATAGCCAAATGAGGCTTAAACCAGCGTATCCCGTTTGTGTGGAGCTGCGCACCATGCAAACGAGCTAACCTACGGGCAACGTTGAGCAAGCCATATCAAAACTGCCTTTACACAGATACACCCCTCAGCATGTCTAGACAGTCATGAAAAATAAAAAGCAGTGGCCAGGTTCGAACCCAAGATACTATACACCATAGTCAAGGTACCAAACCACTAAGCCATGACAGCAGCACCTAGAAATGCAATAATAGCTAATATATAGGAATGAATACAAACTGGAGCATGACAATGCAGGTTTACTGAAGTTGATACAATTCCAAAATGGCCAATCACAGATATGTGCGGGAAAAACGGACTATATAAGCCCCATAGGCAGGAATATACAGCATAAATGATTGTAGAACTGACCTGCAGGCAGAATGACAGGAGTAGGAGAGGGTAGTTGCTTCCGAGCACAGAGGTGGGGTGTTGAGGAGTCCAGGTACATGGTCTGGCTCCTAGTCCATAATCATGAGGCCCAACTCATGCAGGGCCAGGTCCTCTGAGGAGCATACAGGGCTGAGGCGTGGGACCGGTTGGCTCATGATCTCACCAGTGCCACAGGGATTCCAAGGACTGGTGAGCAGGTCCGTCACCACCAGGCGAACCTGAAGAGACGCAAGCAGGACCAACTGAACCTTTGGATCCAGGAGGCCCATCAAACACCCAACGCCCCACTACTGAGTAAGTAACATTTAATTATGTATGTAAGAAATTAAACTAGCTGATATTATGGAGATGTGTATTCCAATATTACTTCATTTATATTACAGCTGCAGGTGTCCGTTCTGCAAACCGCAGAGCCTATGGCGATAGGCTGGTGCGGTTGCGCCACCAGGCAGGTCAGTAATCCACTACCAGTAACTGTAAAGAAATATAAAAGTATGACAGTCAGCAAAAGAGTGCAGTGTAGTCAGTAAGGAATAAAATCTGCAAGTAACAGTGTGAAAGTGTATGCAAGTATTGCTTGATTACAAAAGTGTGTTTCAGCCTGTAAGTTAAACCAAAGAATGAAACTGTCTGACATATATTCTGAAATAAAAATGCCCTACCTGTAAGACAATAGTACACAACCTGCAGCAGGCTGAAAAGTATAGCTGCAGAAGATGATGAAATCACGTGTGAAATATATCCCTGTGGAAATACTGAAACATGACAGAAGTGAGACTGCTGGAAAGGATTGTAATAACTACTGGTAAAACATGTCAATAAAGCCTAGAAGTACCATCCTGAATAGTAAAATGAAAGCAAGTGAGAGAGTGTGAGAAAGTGTCATGAATCCAGCAATACAGTAGTAATAACCCCTGAATAAAGTATACTGCAATCAAGACAGAATGAAATGCATGTGAGATTCAAAACCAAACAGCCAAATCTGTTCAAAGTGTTGCTGCATCTGGAATGTGTATCCCACAATCTGGATATGTTGCTCTCAGTCTGCAATATGCAGATAGGATGATTGTCTGATATACCAAACATCCACACTTGTCTACAGCTATATAAAGCAAATGTAGCAGGATGATGTAGCTGAACAAAGCTAGATATGTATATGTATGAAGAACCATAAAATGTATATTGATGTTGCAGTAACAGTCCTATCACCAAGTTGAAATAGTTATCATATAGGAAACTGTAATTAGAACAGTAGTGTGTATATAACTGTAGCTATTAGAAATGTACAGCATATGTATTGTTATTCGAAGGTGTTAATATTACTTTCTTTACCCCACCCTATAACCACATATAACCCATTCCATGTGAAAATGGTATGTGCAATCACAATTAACACCCCTGGACGTTTGTCCTGTTGGGTCATATGTATTTGCATGCCCGTTGATGCATCTGTCCTGTTCATACATCCACACCTGATGGCCTGTTGCCATCAATTAACCCTGCATGTTGTTGGACTGTGTATTTCTGTTCAAATTATGCATATGTTATGCACACTGTTCAATGGTGTGAATATCTGGGTGTTTGGTTAATGGGAATACTAATGCATGCTGTTACAACTAATTGTGAATGGTATTATATGTCACTAACCTAAACTGTCATGACATAATGCAAAACATAGGACGACAGGGAAGGCGGGTTCCAGCGGACCCACCTCTCCCACCTCAGCTGGCGAGTGCACTTGGCACTAGTGCCGATTCCGGACCATCCTCCGGTGGCCCTGTGCCACCTGCGGGTGGAAGCGCTGCAGGGGATGGGGCTCACCCCCCCCTCTGCAAGTGTGGCCAGAGGAGAACCACCACTCACCCTCCGTAGCATCCGGACTGTGGTGCGTAGGGAGATTCAGGACTCTGTTCTCAAGCCCCTACGCCAGCTCGAGGCACGGGTGGCGCAACTAACGGGCATGCCTGTTGCCCTGCCTACACAGCCCCCAGCACAGCCCCGTCCTGGGCAGTGAAGGAACAGTGGCAACTGCCTATGGGTGGGGATATCAGTTCCACTGTTGCCATCTGTGGGCTCATGGACTCTGGATATACAAACCTCCATCCCTGTCAATTGCGTAACCCCCCCACACGTGTCATACACCGCCCCTGTATGTGTCTTGTTTATCTTGTCTGTTTACCTACCCAACCTACCTCCCCAGCTGTACCGACTTCCTTCACCTGACATACCACTCTCACCTGAAAAAAAAAAAGGGCACTCTGTACCCACAAAAAAATTACGCCCCATACATAGCTGCCCATTCCGCACACATGTCTGCTGGACATGGAACCTATCAATTACAATTGGCTGTACAACAAGTATTATTGTTGTCCTGACACCTCTCTCAGGGGTGGAAGGTTTCAAATGTCACACCAAATTTAATACATATGCACAGCTGTTGCTGATGAAGAAATGGGCAGCTATGGGCCTTACCTACATCCCTCCTGCACATCCCAAGCTTGTTTCCCTACTGTCTTACCCTCTTTGTGACCCCTTTTCACCACTTTCCTGTCTCCCCATTTTCTTTTCTTTCAAAGAAAATAGTGCGGGTGTGCGCAAGAGTAAGCACGTTTAAGTGGTTGTAAGCGGGTGTGCGCTTGTGTGCGCAGAGCTAAACACCAATGCGCATGCGTGAGCTCCACGCAAACCAGCGCTAACCCGGTTACAACTGCTTAAAAGTGCCTTAGTCACTTTGATTGACAGGTCCTGTACTCAGTTCAAAAGCAAAATAAAATCCCACTGTCAGTCCCGAACCCAGGACCTTGGAAACAGTAGTCTGCATGACTTACCACTAAGCCATGACTCTTATACAAGAACATTGTGCTAAAATAAATATATCATGTAATAGTAGGAATTAATGTAAAGGGAATATAGATGCGTAGTACACAAAGCATGCCATTTAGAATTACTATCAAAACTAGTGGATTTCCATAATAGTAGTGTGTGAACAGAAACAGCCATGCTAGTTGGAAGCTAGTAGGTAATAATGTCACTATAGCACCTTGCAAGCCACACACATACTCACAGCAGGATAATCACTGCCCATACCCTACACCCTCTTACAGGAACACATCTGGACCAAGTAATAAAATATGTGGAGCAAAGGCCCAAAACCAGGGACACATTACAAATAATGTTACAAAAAACACAGACAGTTCAGAGAGTAACAGGGTCTGCACTTTGTGGGATGTTTGGAAGGGTATGAAGTCTGAAACTTGAATGTTTGTCACCATATTCTGACTTGAGCCCAGAGTGATTTGCCAGAAAAAGGTGTGCATGAGATATTGACCAAAATATGAGGCAGAAATGTGGACAACCTGCAAATATCTGTACACATGACGGGTCTGACACCACCATATTTGAATAGTTAAGAGCCTAGACATAGCAACAGTGAATGACTTACAGGGATGCCCCACAGACTCCATGTAAAATATACAAACAGTAGGCAGAAAGGTGTAACACATGCAATGGTAACTATGGAGTCCTGAAAGTATTCACCACTTGCATGGCTGAAAAAGTGTAGTAATACATATGCTCATGCTAACCCACAGTCACAACTGCAGCATACCAGACATTTTAATGGGTGTACCCCACTGATATGTACCATTCCATGAGGCACATAACAGATGAACCTGAAAGTCTCTGGGGCCTGCTCAGCAGCATACTCAAATACCCTAATAGATGTCAAGGCCCACACCATGGCCAGACCACACTGCATGCTGTAACACCCTAGCAGATATAGCAAGCATTCCAAGGTGTGAATGTACATGGAAAATAGGAAAGCTACAGCAGCACACTACAGTCAGGACACCTAGCAGGTATACAAGTAGTGACTGTAAAGGGCAACTATTGAAGCCTTAGCAACAAAGTGCAAGCAAAAGTGAAAGGAAAGCACACACACACACACACATTAACAGTAGTAGTAATTGTAGGTGTCAGTGTACATACACAGTTAGTACAGGAAACTGGAGAAATGAATGGAGGAATGTTAATCTACAACACACCTGGAAATATGAGAGAGATACCAACTTTTACACTCACAGAACATTGTCCACAGCATAACAGCATGGTCCCTGCCCTTAAAATCTGAAAGGGCTACGCCTATCTCACATACCTTTTTATAGCACTGTTCTGAAATCACAGTGGAAACTGCAATCAGTACTCAACTGGCTGCATGCAATTAGCAAATGCTGGCTAATAATTGGTGCAGAGGCCATCACATGGGCATATGCAGATACCTACAAAAGTATGCTGTACTCCCAGTCCACACATGCAATACTTTCATTGCACCCTGAGAAGGACGTGAGAGACAGACAGACAGAGAGAGAGAGAGAGAGAGACAGAGACAGAGACAGAGAAAATTGCAATTAAGCAGACACAAACAAATTGTTCAGCAACAGCCACCTGAAAGCTGACAACTGGGAAGTGGAGCAGCAGGACAGAGAACCAGACAGCAACACAAGCAGCTGTGACAAACACAGGTAATGTAAAGTAATACTATAAAGGTCTACATACTGTGAACCCTCCATATGTGTCATTGGTCTGTATCCATATGTATATGAAGATGTGTAAAGGGCAGGGGACATACAGCAACTATCAGTGAAGGCTGTACATACATTTGTATGTGAGAGCATCTATGTGCACATATCAATGTTGGTTGATTGTAGGTTGTAGTGCCATGTACAAAGTAGGTTTCACAGTTATGTATGTTTAGCAGTATGTTAGTGTGTGTATACAGTATGGTAGACAAACATGTTGATATACCTGTCTAACATATGGATACGTATGTATGTCAACATATGTATGTGTATATATATATATATATATATATATATGATATGCATATATGTATACATACATAGAGAGAGAGATGTAGGAATACATAGACAGATGTAGATAGAATATTGTACAAACATATATATGTAATGCACACATACAGATATAGATATATGTAGGTACATATACATAGACAGACTGATCTGACTATCTACAGGTATGACTGTATATGACGACCTTCAACACAGCCTGTCCCACCCCCTCTGTCACTCTCACCCCCTCTGTCCCCCCCTCCACATCTATAGCAATATATGTACATCAATATATATATGTGTATATGTATACAGACATATATATATATATATATATATATATATATATATATATATATATATATATATATATATATATATATATATATATATATATATAGAGAGAGAGAGAGAGAGATGTATATAAATTCTAAGTGAGGCACATGTGTACAGATGTATTGCAACAGGTGCCTGGTGACAAAGGCATGGAGTGAACACCAGTGTCAAAACCGGAGTACCATACCACATTCCAAATCCAAATCACCTACACCAGTAACTACCAGATATGTGATTGGCTGCCCACCACTGCATGTGTCAGGGGTGAACAGGGTCATAAATGTGTACAATGGTGGCCCCAATGATATTCACAGTGGCACACTATCCCTGGAATACCTGCACATGGTATGTGTCAGCGAACATGGTGTGTCAGCTATGGACATGTAGGTCGGTGTACCCTCCACACCACATAATGGATGCCATGGTATGGACCTCACATGACAGCTACAGATATGGAGAAGGACACAGTGACATGTACAACACTGTGACAATGCACTCAAACACATTACCAATGCACAGTGACTGACAACACCACAGAGTACACATATACTACCCACATAGAGGTTACCACTCCCGGATTTACATATGTAAGTCACACCCATGACAGATGTCCAACAACCATAGTAACACCTCACACCATCCACAACCTAAATGACTGCTGTGTGTCGTCCGTGCCACTGCAATAGAGTGCACATGTGGAGGTAAAAGTTCCTACCCACAGATAACACATACCCTGCAATAAACCACACAGTGTTAAGAAGCAAGACTCCCCATGAGTACATGTCACACATACCCCTGCTGAATGTTAGTCAGATAGGTAATATGCCATATGAGTCACCCTGTGTAACTGTGTGACAGCAGCAGGTACCATCACACCACATGTGTCACAATGGTCAGTGTAGCAGAACAGTACGCTGCTGTAGTCCCAGGGGCAATAGCATATTGTATAGTATTGTATTGTAATGTAATGTATTGTGTTGTATTGTATTGGTATGTTGAGGTGCTTCCTTCGTGGAGTGGAACCACTGCTGCTGTGCGCCAGTGTACAGGTACATATCCTGTAGTCGGGCTAGTGTTACATAGCACTTCTATATGTGTGTTTAGCTCCTGTCAGAGTTTATGTAGCATGCAACTGGGAATACCATCAGGTCCCATTCATGTTGTGTATTCTGCTGTCCTGAGGGTGGCTCTCACCTGGACATCTGTGATGACAGGGAGGTTACAGTCAGCTGGGATAACTATGTCTTATTTTGGGGAGAGAGGGCGGGGTGACACCTGCACTGAACTTGTCTGCCACAATGCTGTCAATATTTGTGGTGTCAGTGAAATATTTGTTGTTGTGTACTAACTATGGGCATAGAGGATGGATTCTGACCAGGTTGCTAACATAACTGAAGAAGGCCTTCTGGTTATCTGTAGTGTCCCTCTTGATTTCCCTCTCAAAGTTGCCCATGGATGTTTGTATGATGGAAAATAGATCCTTACTAGTGCTGCTCAGACATGCCCTCCCTTTATGGAATTATGCTCTGTCTTGCAGTAGCTTCCATCTTCTGTAATACAATCTGTCTATGGCTGGGGTCCACCAGACAGGATGCTGTCCCTTTGTGGAGAGTGTCTTGGTCATATATGGGATTGCATGATCCATGCATTCTCGGAGATGTCTGTAGAAAGCAATTGTGTAGGGGTCAGCATTGTGGGTTGTATCTGCCACTGGCCCAGTGGGCTGAAAGGATACCATGTCACTGTTACAAAGTGTAAAGTTTGCATCTGTAATGTTATTCACTATAGTCATTTGTGCTGGTGGTGGAGGTGGGATATGTATATCCAGGGCAATCAGTGTGTGGTCAGCTCACAGTAGTTGATGATGTAGGCCATACAGTACCTAGATACAAACCCCAGAGTGAGGAGGTGCTCTTGACCTGAATCAGTGTTCTGACTGCTGGGGTTTGGTAGTATGTCGTATGGAGTGTGCCAGGTACTGTTGCACAGTTGCTGGCTGAGCACTGATACCTGGCCATTTACATGTGTATCCACCAATAGACAGACAGATGCTACATATGTGAGATATGTTGTATCATAACAGTCGAGTAGCATGTGTAGTATGTGTGCCAAATTCTGCTGACATATATTGCTGATATCAGGTTATTTTCTTTCTCAGGTACATGGCCCATCCGCGGAATCCCACTTACTTCACAGCTGAGGATGAGGAGATACACCAGAGCCTGGTGCGGGATTATGCAATACTCTTTTCCCACACCAGCCAGAATCACCAGGAGAGGGCTGCACTGTGGCAAGACCTTGTCCATCGGGTAAATGACATAGGCACGCATAATAGGACATATGAGCAGGTACATCACTGCAGTGATTTAATCAGACATGTCTGTCAGCATGCATCGGATGGCTACACATCCCCCACTCACCAGACTGGAGGGACTACTCATGAGTGTAGTGGCTTCAGTCCGCCAGCAACAACAACAGCAGCAGACATGCATTATGATGGAGGCTGGAGCCACGCAGCAGCAAGACAGTGAACGTGCAGGTAATATGCCATATGTATAGTTGACTGTTGTGTACACTGGTAGTTAATGCATGTGTGAGGTGTGTCCTTGGTTTGTAGCTGTCACCATAGTATTTAATGTGCAAGTGTGATATCCTCAATATTAGCAGCTGACCTGTGAAAGGCGACTGTTGTACTACTGACCTGTATCATACTCAGTAACAATGGCACAGTTGTGCCCACTGACATTAGTTTCTTCACGTCTGCAGGTCCCTCTGGTATAACAGCAATGCAGCCTATCCATGCTGGTGAGTGTGTATTAACAATTCCTGTATTAGTCTTGATAGTAATAGTACTATTTGGCTCACTTAGTAGTGCTCTTTGTATGCATGTAGGTGTGTCTGTGTCTGTGTGTTGATATCACACATACTGCGTACTGTACAATTGTGTGAAACTGTGTGCATGTGTGCATGTGTGCATGTGTGCATGTGTGCACCTGTGCATGTGTGCACATGTGCATGTGTGCATGTGTGCATGTGTGCATGTGCATGTGTGCATGTGTGCACCTGTGCATGTGTCATGTGTGCACCTGTGCATGTGCGCATGTGTGCATGTGTGCATGTGTGCATGTGCGCATGTGTGCACCTGCACACCTGTGCATGCGTGCATGTGTGCATGTGTGCACCTGTGCACCTGTGCATGTGTGCATGTGTGCGTGTTTGCATGTGTGCATGTGTGCATCACTGGTAATGTGTAGACATTGTAAACTGTGTTTCCTGTTTCCCTCCTACAGGTTCTGGTGCTGCTCTGGTGTCATGTAGCAGGGAACCTGAATCAGGTGCCGTGGGTACTGATAATGATGACATCTGTGTAATGGCATAGGAAGGTATGCCAGGGTCCGCCATTGGTCAGCCGATTGAAAGTACACAGCTGTCGACCCCTTCAATGCTCACAGGTATCCTGCCAATACACCCTTTGTCACCAATGTCCCTAGGTGATGGACAGCATACAGTGGGCATTGACCTGGGTAATGTGGTATCTGTGGCACATGCCTCCCCACACAGCAGCCATGGGCATGGCCCAGACATGGTACCACACAGACAGATGTCCAGGGGTTCTCGTGGGAGCATCCGTGGGTGTACTGCCCCTGTCAGACGTGCCCACAGAGGTCTTACAACCTCAGCTATGTTTCGGGCTGTCATGCAGGCACAGTCACGTATGGAATGGTACACCAGACAGGGTCTGAGGGAGCTGACAGCATGTCCCACAGCCATGACTGACAGTATGCGTGACATTGTGGCTGCCATCTGTGATCCAGTTCCACAACTACATGTCCATGAGCCAGGGCGATGGTGGGTGGTTGAGGCGTTGACGTGGCCATATGCCAGCAACAGCAGCAGCTGGCAGTTGTCACGGATGACAACAGGGCCACGGCCACCCCTGTAGTGCCAGCAGCAGCCCCAGCAATGCTGGGTCTGTGCTGTCATCAGACCGCCCCAGGGGACCACGTGCACATGGCTCTGGCCAGGCCCGACAGGGATCTGTGTCCAGTCAACAAACACCTGCTTCTGATGACAGTACCCAGTCTGGGTTGGTACCAGATACTGTCCATAGCACCCTGCAAGGCACAGGTACCGTGTCCATGGCCAGAGACACTGATCTGTATGACCTGGCAGGTACAGTCTGTGGCTGTCCACAAACACCAGTATATGGCAGCCATGAGGTGGAACTGTGTGCATCCATACACACATGCGAATTGACAACACCTAGGACTACCACATACACGCACACACTGCATCAACATTGCCCCACCTTCTACTGCTGTCCCTCACCAACACACATACACATACATGTCAATCGGTGGTATCGGTGGCTGACTCAGGCATACCAAGTTCACACCCTGTGCATATGATGAAACTGTGCCACCTCCTGCAATCTGTAACAACTGTGCAGGTACAGGTTAACATGTTGCTGATGCACAGGGTGACCACATAGATGTGTAGTAATAGTATTGTGTTGTTAAGAGTACTGTGTGCTGAATTAATTGTGGGTATATCACAGCATGCCTGATGCAGTAAGTGTGTGATTGTCATGTACTGTTATCTACACCCATGGTAAGTACCATAGTGTATCATCTGCACATGTTGGCATACTGGTGGTAATGATGTCAACAGAAGGCTACATACATAGGTAGCACAGGGGATAAGGTAATGAATGTAGTAATACGCAATGATGGACATGTAAATTGCAAGTGGCATGTTGCCCACACTGGACTCTGCAATGCAGATGTTTGAGGATGTTGATATGTGTGCAGTACTACACGACTGGTACAGGACACACAGGAGCACCCTAGCACTGCATGCTCACATCTCATACCATGCTAGACAGCCCCAACACACAAAACTAACTGTCACAGGAGGGAGAGTCCCCATATATGTCAGGGATAGTGTGGTGGCAGGCCAGGTAGCATACATCCTACTAAGTATGGAACCACTGAGTGAAGGCTCAGTGTCTGTTATTTGACATGTGTATTACTGCAGGTATGAGCACATGGGTTTCCATCCAGTTATTGTACATCCTGACAGTACATGGTCTGTACACTTGTGTGCACTGAGACTGGACCCTAGCCATCTGACCCGTGTATTTCCATGTACATGTGCATAGTGCCTGCATATTTGCAGTGTTACCTACTGGAACTGGTACAGCTTGTTTGTTGTACAATGGACTACATGCAGCCCTGTTTACTGTAGCTTTGTTTGCATGCATGTTTGCTTGCAATTACCCTGGAATACTGATCACACCTGCAATGCATAGTTATAGAGCTTCTGTGGACTCCTAGTGCCATCTGCATAGCTTACTATATGTATGTCCATGTCCCACTTGACAGGATGTCACTGTTTGTCCTGTTCACATGTACATTGCCTGTGACACAGTGCATATGACTTACCTGGCATGTGTCCACGTGAGCAGTCATATATGCTACTGCTAACTAATCACAGGCACTACACCTTCACATATTCATCTTCTGTTGAACTACCTGCTTCGCTAGGGACAGCCTGCACCTGTCACCCCTGGGCTTTCAGATATTGGCAAAGGCTCTTGCTACCCCCATAGTGCCTATGTTAAGGAAGGCTCAAATGACAAACCCACCTTCAGAGGTATCACAAGGGATAAGGGGGTTGGGAGGGTGGCCTAATGGTTAAGGTGTTTGCCTTACAAACACAAGGTGCAGGGTTTGAATCTCACAAGGAATAATTGGCTAGGCTTAAATATGGCTCACAAGGGCAGTTAGCTTAGTACTAATCTATGAACCTATGAAGAAACTAAGAGTAATGCTACCCAACGCCAGAAGTCTAAACCTCCAGATGCATGCACCCGAAACTCTCCTTGGCATGGAGAACATCGATATCTGTGCAGTAACAGATGCCTGGTTCAGGGCTACTGAGAGCACACCAGCACTACCAGGTTTAACCTGGTTGATTTCTTTGAAACAGTCACCAAGGCCATTGACAAGGGGAAGGTGGTTCACACAGCCTACCTGGACCTCGCAAAAGCCTTCACAACAATACCCCACTTGGGCATTCTAGAGAAGCTCACCAGCTTAAATATAAGCCCTATGTCACTAGATGGATTGCACAGTGGCTCAAGGACAGAACCCACATGGTTAGAATTGCTGGAGCCATGCCAGACTCCAAACCAGTTACGAGTTGTGTCCCACAAGGCTCAGTCCTGGGACCTCTCTTGTTTGGTATATATTTATTGGAGGTACAGGCCAACATGGACGGACTGTGGCTGACCAAATATGCAGATGACTGCGAACTGGCCACCATAATCGACTCTCCAGCTGACACAAGCATCTTCCAAAGGGGCATCATAGAAACAGACAACTTGTGCCAGAGCCATGGCCTTCAGCTGAACAGTGTTTAGAAAGGGAAATGTGCATCCTGTAGTCTGTTCACCTAGTTGCCAAAAGGGACATTTCCCTCACACACAATCCCCCCTCAGCCAAACACACACACTTGTAGGATTCAAACCCCTACCTAACTATATTATGACACTTGAGACAGACACATTAGCAGAGCGCGCTATTTGCATTACTGGAAGGTTTTTTTCTCTTGCTGTACTTATAGGGTGCTGACATCATCAGTGTTTAGAAAGGGAAATGTGCATCCTGTAGTCTGTTCACCTAGTTGCAAAAGGGACATTTTCCTCACACACACTAACCCCCCTCAGCCAAAAACACACACTTGCAGGATTCATACCCCTATCTGACTATGTTATGACACTTGAGACGGACACATTAGCAGAGCACGCTATTCGCATTACTGGGAGGTTTCTCTTCTCCTGCTGTACTTATAGAGTGCTGACATCATCGGTGTTTAGAAAGGGAAATGTGCATCCTGTAGTCTGTTCTCCTAGTTTCCAAAAGGGACATTTACCTCACACACTAACCCCCCTCAGCCAAACACACACACTTGCCATTTGCAGGATTCAAACCCCTACCTAACTATGTTATGACACTTGAGACAGACGCATTAGCAGAGCACGCTATTCGCATTACTGGGAGGTTTCCCTTCTCCTGCTATACTTATAGAGTGCTGACATCATCGTTGTTTAGAAAGGGGAATGTGCATCCTGTAGTGTGTTTTCCTAGTTGCCAAAAGGGACATTTCTCTCCTACAGACTTACATACACACCAACTCCACTCACTCACACACACACACACACACACTGAGCATTTGCAGGATTCAAATCCCTACCTAACTATGTTATGACACTTGTGACGGACGCATTAGCAGAGCGCGCTCTTCGCATTACTGGGAGGTTTATTTTCTCCTGCTGTACTTATAGGGTGCTGACATCATCGGTGTTTAGGAAGGAGAATGTGCATCCTGTGGAGAGGCAGACGCCAAGCACACTCTGGCTAAGCTGTCATTCCCTAGGGCAAACAGCCTAGTGTTGACCTCTACACCCATATGTTTAATTGTCAAATGCACATTATTTGTTGCTGATAGACTGTTTGCACATCTTTATTGCCATAGCATTCCCTGTTTGTATGAACAACTTGTGCATCTGTGGAAGATGTTTGCATATGGGAGGGATCCACTATATCACGTATGTCTCTGCAGTCATTTAACTGTGTGCACTGGGCAGACTGCTGTAATGTGGTTGGTTCCCGGAATAACACGTAAAAATACCAGATATGTGTGTCCAGCTGCTAAACTGAGATTTGGCCTAAGTGTGTGAGCATGCCCAGTTCAGCCTTCCCATGGCATGTTGTCTGACATATGTCTCATTTATCAAAGTGTGTGAGCATGCCCAGTGTGAGCATTCCATATGTTGGACTCTGCAGCCCACCACATTTGTGGATGAGTGTGAACATCAACAAATATCACCCGTTTATGGTTGTGTGTTGTGTGTCATGTTGTGTAGTTACTGTACAACTGCTTTGTGTGTGAACACAACAGGATTATACTGTGCCTGCAGTGTTTGCATGGGATACTTTGCATACAGTTGTCAACATCCTTTCACACTGACCTAACACTGTAGTACTGTATAGTGTACTGGTAGTACTTTGACTGTGGTGGACAGTATCCTGGGCTTTAGTGCTATCACTGCTTTACATTTTGATAGTGAGCACAACAGCCTGGTTAGGGGCCAGTTGTGTACATCTGACCATGTTGCATTCTGTTCAGATATGAACTACTTAAACCAGGCTTGTCCAACATTGGTAGTGTATTCCACAACATAGGTGTACATTTGCAAACACTAGCGATGTGCCCTAGTCCATGTCTAATGCTAGTTGGAGAGTGTGTTTGTCCTTCAACACACATTGTAAGTGGAGTTTGCCATGACATGTGTCATGGTTAGTATACTGTGCCTCTGTCTACCTGTGACATGACAGTGATACCCAGGATAAAGCTACCATCTCCCATCCACTCATCAAGATTCCTATTGAGGAAGATTGATAAGTGACTCTATGGGTAGCCTGTACTGGGAGTTCACTCATGGGTGGGGGTGGCTTCTGTGTTATGGATCATGCAGTACAGCTTGTCCTATGTAAGTCAGTGCTGGGGTTCAGGTCTCTCATGTGCATAGCTCACTGCCATTCAGATTGTACAAGGTGCATTATGTTTATTGATACCAGCAACACAGGCAACACATGGCATCTGTGCAAGCTCTTTGCTACTCCTGGTGAGGTACTGTTGGGGACTATACGGTTGATGGAGGTGTCTGCTGAGGTACATCCCACAGGGGCTATTGTAGTCAATTGCACCGCTGATGAAGGATGACTGCAGAGCCACAATGACCTCTCCTTATCTAGATCTGACAACCTTCATGATTAGGTGGGTATATGGTATGTTTCTGTAAACACTACAGCACATGTTTGTCCAATGCAGGGTATCTATCACCTTGTGTCCCCAGGTCTCTCATTACATGTTAACTACATAATGGGTTAACACCTATGTGGTAATTGGTAGGCACTTGCTGTATATCCACGGGGGTTGACTATACACTTTTCTGCAATTAGCTTGCTGACATGGCTATGGCACCAGTTGTCTGTTTCTATGTGGCCCTTTTGTGGGATGCTTGTGTCAGCTGGTGGAGCATATGTGGTGAGCAGTTTGTAGTCCTCTGCAAACATGTTCAGACACAGTCCTTCCATGTTTGCCTGTACCTATGGGACATATATACCAGACGAGGGAGATCCCAGGACCAAGCCTTGTGGGGTGCCAGTTATATCTGGTTTGTAGTCTGACATGGCTGCAGCATGTCTGACCATGTCTGTTCTGTCCTTGGTCTGGTTTGCAACCCCTCTACTGACATAGGGGTTTATATTTAAGCTGGTGAGCTTATCTATAATGAATGCATAGGGTATTGTATAGAAGCCTTTGCAAGGTCCAGCTACACTATGTGGACCACATTGCCCTCATCAATGACCTTAATGACTGTTTCAATTGAGTCAAACATGTTTAGGGGCAGGATCTGCACTTAAGAAAGCCACACTGGGTAGGGTCCGGTGTCAGTAGGTCCCCAATATCTTTATGTCTGTGGTACATGCTGATCCTTTCCATTGCTGTGCAGACCGAGCTTCTCAGGATTCTGGGGTAGTAGTTTTCAGTATCCATTCAGGCAACACCTTTGTTGAGAAGGACCACTGTTGTTGTACACTGCTCTTTGGGTACATATTCTGTGGTAAGGCTGACATTGAGCAGTAGTGTGATTTGGCATTCCATTCATCTTGGAGTCCATGTTGCACTAAGCCCAGGACACCATCTCATACCATTGCTGCTGTGTGTTTTGCTTTGTAGATGCTGGTTGTTACCTCAGCATCTGCAATGTCAGGGGGCCAGCAGTCTGCTGGGATAGATATTCTGCATTCGGGGTTTGCACTGCACCTGTCAGGATGTATGTTGGCAATATGTGTGTGTGTTTGTGATATTTGTGTGATTCAGAGCATATCTGTGAATTCCCAACATGGTTCCTACCATCAGTTGTGAAAGCCTTGGGATTATCCTTAGTGTCCTGTACAATTTGTATCTTCATAGGTTCATAGGTTCATACTAGGCTATCCACCCTAGGGCATTTGTTAGCCTAGCCAGAGTGTGTGTGGCTTTTGCCACCCCTTGCTATGTGAATATTATGGCCATTTATGATTTGCTTTGCTGTGTCTCTGTCTGGACATGACACAGTGAAGACCCCAGTGTAACTCTACAATCATCCATCCACTTGGCAAGATTCCTGTTGAAGAGTGTCAGTGAGGGGCTCTGCCTAACATGGAGTGGGATTCTGGTCCAGGGTGTGGGAGCCTCTGGATTATGTATCTGTCCCACCAGCACATCCTATTTCATTATTTGTTGAGGTTGACATCTCTCACTCTCACAGCTCCTATGGCTTTGAGTTTTCTGGGGTGGAGCATGTCCATTACTCCTGTGTTGGGCATGGCCTTCTACAACAGGCATGCAATGCCTCTGTGTAGGCAGTATGTGACTGCATTCAGCTGGGGTGTCTACAGCCAGGCAGGATATGACATATATTTGAGACCCTTTATCCTCTTGGTGAGGTACCTTTGAGGTCTTTCTAACTGCTGCAGGTGTCAGGTAAGGTACATCCCATATGAGGCATTGTACTAGATTATGGGTGTGATAAGAGAACAGTATAGGGGCACAATGACCTCTGTTGACGTAGATGTGAATCCTTTCCTGATACAGTGTCAAATGTAGACAGTCTTCCTAGCCACATTGGCAATGTGGGTGTCACATAACAGGTTACTGTCCACTTGTGTCCCTAGGTCCCTGGTTACTCCTTCCATACATAATGGTTTACCACCTATGTGGTAATTTGTGGTATCTTGTTTGGTATTTTGTGGGACATTCATACTGTCCAGTGTCTTCAGGACGGCTGGGTGGGGTTCCTGTATGTGAGAGTGTGGTCTGTAGCATGCTACAGACTGTACAGAGGTCTTGCCTACAGTTAGTTGCACATGGGTGGACTCCAATGCCTTGTGCATTGTCAGTTACCTGGACGTATGGGTGTCTGTGCTGAATATGGATACTCACCCTCCTTTTATGTTTTGTTCCAGGTTTTGGGGCCATGACACATGATATGTGGTATAACATGGTAGTGCTGGTGTGCTGTCAGGAGACTTGCAGCAGGTTTCTGTCACTGCACAGACATCGATGTTCTCCATACTGGGGATGGCCTTGGGAGCATGCATATTGGGGTTTACACATCTGGCATTGGTCAGCATTACCCTTATGTTTCTTTCCACTTATGTTTTCTAGGGTGGTGGGTCAGTCTTTTCAGCCTTGCCTACAAAAGGCTCTATGGAGGTGGCAAAGGCCTTATCCAATATCCAGACGCCCAGGGGTAACAGGTGCAAGCCATCCCAAGAACAGTTGCGTGGCTTGTCAAGCATGACATCCCAAGCAGACAGACATTGGATCCCCTTGGAATGACACCAGTAAGTGTGCCACTTGCTATGACTGATCATTCCGTGTTTGTACTGTGGCATTATCCTTGGTAAGGGTAGGATGCTGCAAACGGTGAGTGTCATACCGGCCTGGACTAGATAATCAGAGAGCTCATCTATTTCTCTTTTCATGTAGTCTAGGGAGGTACATCTCAGGTCATTCACACCAGCATGGACTATGACTGCATCATATTTCTACTTGTTTGGAGTGACCTGCATACTTCTGTTATGTGGCGTATTGTGGCAGCCTACAGGCAGCTTACTGTACCCTTTCCCTTGTTCAGTCTGGTGTGCGGGACAGCAGTGTGTCTGACTATGGAGTCACCTATTACAACTGTATCAGGCATGTTGTTTCTCCTTCTGGCCTGTGACTGTTTGGCACACCAGCTTTGTGTACTATGTGTTGCATGTGCTATGTTTGGAGGTTGTTTGATTGGGTGTCTGCTTTAGAGGCGTCTGTTGGTGTGCTGTGTTTGTAATTTGTGCCTCCGGGAATGTTTTTCTGTGTTTATGTGTTTGGTTTACAGTTGTGATAGGTCTATGTGGGACTGTGTTTGTGGTGTGTGTGGTTACCTTCTCCTCCTGACTAGTTTTGGGAGTACTGAGTTGAGGGAGCTCAACCTCCAGTTTGGATAGATGGTTGCATCTCTCACATATATTTGTATTTCTTAGGTGGAGTTGGGGGTTGTCTGTGCACTTGGGGCAGGTGTAACATTGCCTCAGGATTCACAGATTCAACTTGTTGTGGCTGGCCTTAGTGGATTGTATGTGTAGACAGATTTTATTGCCATACTACTGATCAGTGATTACTTCATTGTTTATGTTTGCTCTATCATGTAGTAGCTTCCTCATTCTCTTGCATGGTTTGGTTATGGCTGGTGTCCACCATGCCAGATGCCTGCGTGTATGGCATTGTGTCTTGTTTTAATTTAGGATTGCATAATCCAAGCATTCCTGGCAGTGTTCATGGAATGGCTGTATTACAGGTTCTGAGGTGTGGCCCATATTTTGCACCTGCACAGGACCTTTAATGGATTCCACATCAGTTTGGAGGAGTGCAAATATTGCTTTACACATGTTTTCCACTGTGGTTTTCTGGCCAGGGACTGTGGTCAGGATTTGTATATCCAGTGTGATTACTCTATGGTCTGGTTTTACCAGTGAGCAATATACTTCTCATCTTGCCATCCAGTACCCATGTTGCTGATTATCACATCCAGTATGCTTACCCCTCTTGTGGGAGTGGTATGTTGTTCCTGGGCCTTTTGGTTTATGGATTCTATGAACTTTTGTCCTACACTGTTGGAGCTAGTATAATGCTCCCAGTCTATGTCTGGGTATTTTCAGTCACCCAATATAATGTGGTTTGGAGGACTTGATATATTCATGTATTCCAGCATAGGCCAGGTGCAGTTCCTGGTGTTGGGACAGTAGTCTGTAAAAGGGTATAAACTGGGGGGCAGTTTTAGCCACTGTTACTTGACCATGGCTAGTCCATGCTGCTTTTTGTTGTGGTACCAACATGGGGGTGTGGTTATCCTTGACAATTCTTGCTAGTCACCCTCCTTTTGTAGCTTGTTCCATGTTTCGAGGCTGTACAGCACAGCATGAGGTGTAACCTGGTAGTGTTAGGGTGCTGTTGTGAGCCTTGACTCAGTTTTCTGTTACAGCGCAGATATCAACATTCTCCATACTGGGTGAGTTTAGACTGCATGCATCTTGCTGTTTTGACTTATCCCTTATCTTATTCTTATCCCTTCTGATACCTATGGAGATAGGTTTGTGTTTTGAGCTTTACCTTTTCAGGGCACACTGTGGGTAACAACAGCCTTTGCCAGTATCCATACGGCCTGCACTGATAGGTGCACACCAGTCCTAGCAGGTGGAGCATCATGTCATGCTCAGCATGTCATCCCAGACTGGCACACATTGGATCCCCTTTGACTAACTGCGATACTTCAGTCAATTATTGCACTTGATCATCTCATTGTCATATTGTGGCATGATGCTTGGCGAGGATAGGATGTTAGTCAGGGTCCTCAGGTGTGCATATAGTACATGGTGTTACATTACTTAACACATAGCATTCATGCCTCAGGTGGTGCTGCAGGGCTGCCTCTGTTGGATGCGCATATTACACTTCCCTGTACATGTTTGTGAGCAGGTCATGTCATTGTAGGCATCCATGTTACTATTTGAGTGAGTCAGAGGGGGTATCATTCCCAGGGTTCCTACTGAGCCAGTGTATGTGCTATGCGTTGCCTCTTTGCCAAGGCCAGGGCATACTGGGCACGCCTCCTTCTGCCTACTGGGGCAGGCTCAGGTTGTTCCTCCTCTGAGTCACGCTCTGCCTGTGATGGCCTTGGCAATGGTGGGGGGCTGTTTGGCCCAGCCCTATGCTGGTCCTGCTGCAGCTGTTTTTGCAAGATCATATTATGTAGCATAGCACATACCATGACAATTTGGGTACATGTAGTTGGTGTGTACTGCAAGGCTCCACCAGATGTGTCCAGACACCGGAACCGTGACTTGAGCAGCCCAAACACATGCTCTATTACATTACGTGTTTGTGCGTGTGCCTCATTATGGCATCCCTGTTCAGGTGTGTGTGCGTTTCTGATGGGTGTCATCAGCCACGGCTCCAGTCCATAACCTGCATCCCCCACTAGGTGTCCATGTGGGATGTCCCCATTGGCAAATGTCTGGTACAGCTGTGTCAAATGCCAGATGTGGGAATCATGGTAGCTCCCAGGACAGCCAGCACACACATTCATTATTATGCCCTGGGCATCACACACGACCTGGCAGTTGATGGAGGGGAAGCCCTTGTGGTTGATGTATGCCCTACCCCGCTCACTGGCTGGTGCTTTGATGCATATGTGCGTGCAGTCTATTGCACCCACTACCTCAGGGTATTCAGCTATTTGCTGGAAGAGATGCATATTGCTGGCCAATACCTCACGGGCACTGGGGAAATATACATGATCACCGACATGTGCTGACATGGCATCCAGGAACTGGTGCAGTACCCTGGAGGCTGATGCCTGTGATATCCCCATCATATCACCAGTTGGTCTCTGGAAGGTACCTGTTGCTAGTATTCTTAGGCCAACACATACCTTGGTTTCCACTGGGATGGGTTCCCCTCTGTTGGTTTTGTGTGTGAGGCATGGTCTGCACAGCTCCACTATTTGCTGCAGGAGGTCTCTGTCCACTCTATAGCACTCTACTATCTCCAGCTCATGTAACCCGTGGTAGGTGACCCTGGGCCTGTACACTCTTCTCCGTCTCCTCACTGTGGGTTGTCTGGCACCATCTGCATTGTCACCACCCTCAGCAAGTCGCCTATGTCTCATTATGACAGCTATGGCAGCCCCTAACATTTCTGCTCTGAGTTCAGCTTTTTCAGTTTTCACTTCTAATAATTAACTCCTGTCTTGCAGTGTCTCTTGAGAGAAACATCCTGCACTGCTGTTTGCAGAGTTTTAAGTGCTGGGCTGGGCTACTATTCTGCCTGTGTAATTGCCTGCTTCTAATTGTTTTCACCTGCTAGCTCCAGCAGTATTCCCTGCTAGCTTCCTACTAGATCTGTTGCTTCCTTTTTCCTCTCTGTTTCCTCAGGGAGGAGCCATGTGCAGACCAGCAGAAACACGCTCACAGTAGCTTACATGCACGCACACATGCTTGCACGGTTCAGAATCTGCTTATTCTTGTTAAAACGCGTGCACACCCATGCAAACAGTGTTAAACATCTCCCAACATGCTCCCACATGCTCAGTCTGCCTTACACGCGCGCGCACTGCCTTACTCGCGCTTCATGGCGCTGCGAAGATGCACGCCCAGCAAGAAACTTTGGTGTAGGCAACAGTGTACACCTTCCATTTCTTGACTTTTTCATGCTTATTTAGTGGCACATCTCTTTCCATGATATCTGTCTGACATCTGTCATGTAACTCTGACCTCCAATGAACTGCATTTCTTTCTACCATTCCCCCCTGTGATGTCACCTATCTCCTACTCTGTTCCTCCCCCTTCTGTAACTCTTACACTACTCAGACTGTGCTCATTTGCTATGTGACAGTGGAATTCAGTATCCTAACACTCATTTGCATCAGATTGCCTACTAATGCTTAGTTACATCTCTTAGACTCAGCTTCCTCCCTTAGCAACCACTACACGGTGGCCATGTTGGTTTTGGTCTGCCGGTCCCTGCATTGACATTCCATGTATTGCATAAAACCCACATTTGTGGGTTTAAAACCTTCGTTTGTATGTTTTATACAGCGCAGCCCGTTTGCGCGGGGCTGCGCTGGGTTTAAACATTGGCGATCGCCGA